>NC_074694.1:671579-691579 GCF_029448725.1 Salvelinus fontinalis
AGTCATCCACTACATAGAGGGTAAATCATCCACTACATAGAGGGTAAATCATCCACTACATAGAGGGAAAGTCATCCACTACATAGAGGGTAAGTCATCCACTACATAGAGGGTAAGTCATCCACTACATAGAGGGTAAGTCATCCACTACATAGAGGGTAAGTCATCCACTACATAGAGGGTAAGTCATCCACTACATAGAGGGTAAATCATCCACTACGTAGAGGGTAAGTCATCCACTACATAGAGGGTAAGTCATCCACTACATAGAGGGTAAGTCATCCACTACATAGAGGGTAAGTCATCCACTACATAGAGGGTAAGTCATCCACTACGCAGAGGGTAAATCATCCACTACATAGAGGGTAAATCATCCACTACATAGAGGGTAAGTCATCCACTACATAGAGGGTAAGTCATCCACTACATAGAGGGTAAGTCATCCACTACGTAGAGGTGTAATTTAGTTTCTCACTTTGTTTTGTTTCTTTTTTCACAGTCTGAAAGAGCTGCTTTCACCATGTAGTTCATTTATTAAATGTCAAACTGTGAATTTATAATTGGTTCAGGCCACAAATTAAATCCCAACCCACTGTGCTCTCTCTATGAAGCTACGTCGTGTTGTGCATGTGTAATTTTATAGTCAAATTCATGGTTTAGCTTGATTGCGTTAAAGGATCAGGCAGTGTGATTCAGAGATTAAATGTCTGGTATAGAACCAGTGTGTTATAGTCATTGATACACAGTAGATTTCTAGACATGGACAACGCTTCTCCGATGCATCCAAACGGTCACCAATGGGTTCAACGGGTCAATTTCCTCGTTACAATTTCCTTTCTGAACCCTTTCTATCGTTCCTTCCCTCCCTCTATCTCCCTCTCTCCATATCTCCCTCCTTCCCTCCCTCTCATCTCATTCCCTCCATCTCCCTCCTTCCCTCCCTCTCATCTCCTTCCCTCCATCTCCCTCCATCCCTCTCATATCCCTCCCTCTATCTCCCTCCTTCCCTCCCTCTCATCTCCTTCCCTCCATCTCCCTCCATCTCCCTCCTTCCCTCCCGCTCATCTCCCTCCTGCTCATCTCCCTCCCTCTATCTCCCTCCTTCCCTCCCTCTCATCTCCTTCCCTCCATCTCCCTCCATCTCCCTCCTTCCCTCCTGCTCATCTCCCTCCTGCTCATCTCCCTCCCTCTATCTCCCTCCTTCCCTTCCTCTCATCTCCCTCCCTCCATCTCCCTCCCTCCATCTCCCTCCCTCCATCTCCCTCCCTCCTATCTCCCTCCTATCTCCCTCCCTCCATCTATCTCCCTCCCTCCATCTATCTCCCTCCCTCCATCTATCTCCCTCCCTCCATCTCCCTCCCTCTCCCTCCCTCCATCTCCCTCCTTCTATCTCCCTCTCATCTCCCTCCCTCCATCTCCCTCCTTCTATCTCCCTCCCTCCTTCCCTCCCTCCATCTCCCTCCTTCCCTCCCTCCATCTCCCTCCCTCTCTCCCGCTATCCCCCTATCTCCCTCCTTCCCTTCCTCTCATCTCCCTCCCTCCCTCCATCTCCCTCCTTCTATCTAATCTCCCTCCATCTCCCTCCCTCCTTCCCTCCCCCTCTCTCCCCACATCCTACCCTCTCTCCCTCCTTCCTTCCCTCCCCCTCTCCCCACATCCTACCCTCTCTCCCTCCTTCCTTCCCTCCCCCTCTCTCCCCACATCCTACCCTCTCTCCCTCCTTCCTTCCCTCACCCTCTCTCCCCACATCCTACCCTCTCTCCCCTCCTTCCTTCCCTCCCCCTCTCTCCCCACATCCTACCCTCTCTCCCTCCTTCCTTCCCTCCCCCTCTCTCCCCACATCCTACCCTCTCTCCCTCCTTCCTTCCCTCCCCCTCTCTCCCCACATCCTACCCTCTCCCTCCTTCCTTCCCTCCCCCTCTCTCCCCACATCCTACCCTCTCCCTCCTTCCTTCCCTCCCCCTCTCTCTCTCCAGGTCCAGAGTATCATCAGGTCTCAGACCAGTATGGGGATACGTCATCGGGACCGCTCCACTACGGGCAACACCCTGAAGACTGGCAGCTGCAGCTCCGCTCTCACCACATACTTCTTCGGTCAGTCAGCCAATCAGTCAGTCAGCCAGCCAGCCAATCAGTCAGTCAGCCAGCCAGTCAGTCAGCCAATCAGTCAGCCAGTCAGTCAGCCAGTCATTCATTCAGCCAGTCAGTCAGTCAGTCATTCAATCAGTCAGCCAGTCAGCCAGCCAGCCAGCCAGTCAGCCAGTCAGTCATTCAATCAGTCAGCCAGTCAGTCAGCCAGTCAGTCATTCAATCAGTCAGCCAGTCAGTCAGCCAACCAGTCAGTCAGTCAGCTAGCCAGCCAGTCAGCCAGCCAATCAGTCAGTCATTCAGCCAATCAGTCAGCCAGCCAGTCAGTCAGCTAGCCAGCCAGTCAGCCAGCCAGTCAGTCAGCTAGCCAGCCAGTCAGCCAGCCAATCAGTCAGCCAGTCAGTCAGTCAGTCAGCCAGTCAGTCATTCAATCAGTCAGCCAGTCAGTCAGTCAGCCAGTCAGTTAATCAGCCAGTCAGTCAGCCAGTCAGCCAATCAGTCAGCCAATCAGTCAGTCAGCCAATCAGTCAGTCAGCCAGCCAGTCAGCTAGCCAGCCAGTCAGCCAGCCAATCAGTCAGCCAGTCAGCCAGTCATTCAGTCAGCCAGTCAGTCAGTCAGTCAGCCAGTCAGTCATTCAATCAGTCAGCCAGTCAGCCAGTCAGCCAGTCAGTTAATCAGCCAGTCAATCAGCCAGTCAGCCAGTCAGCCAGTCAGTCAGCCAGTCAGTCAGCCAGCGAGCCAGTCAGTCAATCAGCCAGTCAATATGTGTATAGTACATTTTGTACAAAAGGTGCGTCTTAAGCTTTCTTCTAGAAATGTCCCCCCCCCCCCCCAGCCAGCCAGCCAGTCAGTCAGTCAGCCAGTCATTCAGTCAGTCAGTCAGCCAGTCATTCAATCAGTCAGCCAGCCAATCAGCCAGTCAGTCAGCCAGTCAGCCAGCCAGCCAGCCAGTCAATCAGCCAATCAGCCAGTCAGTCAGTCAGCCAGTCAGCCAGTCAATCAGCCAGTCAGCCAGCCAGTCAGTCATTCAATCAGCCAGTCAGCCAGCCAGCCAGTCAATCAGTCAATCAGCCAGTCAGTCAGCCAGTCAGCCAGTCAGTCAGTCAGTCAGCCAGTCAGTCAGCCAGTCAGTCAGTCAGCCAGTCAATCAGCCAGTCAGCCAGTCAGTCAGCCAGTCAGTCAGTCAGCCAGTCAGTCAGCCAGTCAGCCAGTCAGTCAGTCAGCCAGTCAGTCAGTCAGCCACTCAGCCAGTCAGTCAGTCAATCAGCCAGCCAGTCAATCAGTCGGACAGTAAGACAGTCAGTCAGCCAGCCAGTCAGTCAGCCAGTCAGTCAGCCAGTCAATATGTGTATAGTACCTTTCGTACAAAAGGTGCGTCTTAAGCTTTCTTCTAGAACTGTCCCCCCTTTCCCCCCACCCAGGTGCCAACCTGAAGGACAAACTGACCATTGGACACTTCCTGGAGTTCCAGAGAAAATTACACCATGATGTCCTCAAACTAGAGGTGAGAGGAGAGAGAGGAGGAAGAGAGAGAGGAGAGAGGGGGATTAAGAGAGGAGGAGGGAGAGAGAGAGGAGAGAGGAGGATTAAGAGAGGAGGAGGGAGAGAGAGAGGAGAGAGGGGGATTAAGAGAGGAGGAGGGAGAGAGAGAGGAGAGAGGAGGATTAAGAGAGGAGGAGGGAGAGAGAGAGGAGAGAGGGGGATTAAGAGAGGAGGAGGGAGAGAGAGAGGAGGAAGAGAGAGAGGAGAGAGGAGGAAGAGAGAGAGGAGGAGGAAGAGAGAGAGAGGAGGAAGAGAGAGAGGAGGAGGAAGAGAGAGAGAGGAGGAAGAGAGAGGAGAGAGAGGAGAGAGGGGGAGGAAGAGAGATAGAGAGGAGAGGGGGAGGAAGAGAGAGAGGAGGAGGGAGAGAGAGGAGAGAGGAAGAGAGAGAGAGAGGAGGAGGAGGAAGAGAGAGAGAGAGAGAGAGAGAGAGAGAGAGAGAGGAGGAGGAAGAGAGAGTAGAGGAGGAGGGAGAGAGAGAGGAGGAGGAAGAGAGAGAGGGGAGAGAGGAAGAGAGAGAGAGAGAGGAGGAGGAAGAGAGAGGAGAGAGGAGAGGGGGAGTAAGAGAGGAGAGAAGAGGAGGAAGAGAGAGATAGGGAGGGAGAGAGAGGAGGAAGAGAGGAGGAAGAGAGACAGAGAGAGAGAGAGGAGAAAGAGAGAGAGAGAGACAGAGAGAGAAAGAGAGAGAGAGAGAGGAGGAAGAGAGAGAGGAGAGAGGAGGATTAAGAGAGGAGGAGGGAGAGAGAGAGGAGAGAGGGGGATTAAGAGAGGAGGAGGGAGAGAGAGAGGAGGAAGAGAGAGAGGAGAGAGGAGGAAGAGAGAGAGAGGAGGAAGAGAGAGAGGGAGGGAGGGAGGGGTGAGAGAGAGGAGGAGGGAGAGGGAGGGAGACAGGGGGGAAGTGTCTGGGTGTGTGAATTGATAAGGCATCAGTATCAGTCAGCCCTTGAGGAGGCTGTCTGAGCCTTTGTTCCCTCATTCTCATGGTGACACAGTGATTGTCCTCTGTCCTATCGGTTCATTTACCAACCAGTCTGTTCTCTGCCTCCACAGTACAGCACTGATAAAAAGCTGCAAAGCAGTGTTCTTTTGATAAACTGCCGGTACAATGCAGTGCTCTCTATATAAAGTGTTAAACTGCCGGTACAATGCAGTGCTCTCTATATAAAGTGTTAAACTGCCGGTACAATGCAGTGCTCTCTATATAAAGTGTTAAACTGCCGGTACAATACAGTGCTCTCTATATAAAGTGTTAAACTGCCGGTACAATGCAGTGCTCTCTATATAAAGTGTTAAACTGCCGGTACAATGCAGTGCTCTCTATATAAAGTGTTAAACTGCCGGTACAATGCAGTGCTCTCTATATAAAGTGTTAAACTGCCGGTACAATGCAGTGCTCTCTATATAAAGTGTTAAGCTGCCGGTACAATACAGTGGTCTCTATATAAAGTGTTAAACTGCCGGTACAATACAGTGCTCTCTATATAAAGTGTTAAACTGCCGGTACAATGCAGTGGTCTCTATATAAAGTGTTAAACTGCTGGTACAATGCAGTGCTCTCTATATAAAGTGTTAAACTGCCGGTACAATGCAGTGCTCTCTATATAAAGTGTTAAACTGCCGGTACAATACAGTGGTCTCTATATAAAGTGTTAAACTGCCGGTACAATACAGTGCTCTCTATATAAAGTGTTAAACTGCCGGTACAATGCAGTGCTCTCTATATAAAGTGTTAAACTGCCGGTACAATACAGTGGTCTCTATATAAAGTGTTAAACTGCCGGTACAATACAGTGCTCTCTATATAAAGTGTTAAACTGCCGGTACTATACAGTGCTCTCTATATAAAGTGTTAAACTGCCGGTACAATACAGTGCTCTCTATATAAAGTGTTAAACTGCTGGTACAATACAGTGCTCTCTATATAAAGTGTTAAACTGCCGGTACAATGCAGTGGTCTCTATATAAAGTGTTAAACTGCCGGTACAATGCAGTGCTCTCTATATAAAGTGTTAAACTGCCGGTACAATACAGTGCTCTCTATGTAAAGTGTTAAACTGCCGGTACAATGCAGTGCTCTCTATATAAAGTGTTAAACTGCCGGTACAATACAGTGGTCTCTATATAAAGTGTTAAACTGCCGGTACAATACAGTGGTCTCTATATAAAGTGTTAAACTGCCGGTACAATGCAGTGCTCTCTATATAAAGTGTTAAACTGCCGGTACAATACAGTGGTCTCTATATAAAGTGTTAAACTGCCGGTACAATACAGTGGTCTCTATATAAAGTGTTAAACTGCCGGTACAATACGGTGCTCGCTATACAGTACTGGGATATTTAAAGTGATCACATCAGTGATCAGGACCGCCACCAGATTGGTCGGTCTCTGCAGGACCGCCTCCAGATTGGTCCGTCTCTGCAGGACCGCCGCCAGATTGGTCCGTCGCTGCAGGACCGCCGCCAGATTGGTCCGTCTCTGCAGGACCGCCGTCAGATTGGTCCGTCTCTGCAGGACCGCCTCCAGATTGGTCCGTCTCTGCAGGACCGCCTCCAGATTGGTCCGTCTCTGCAGGACCGCCGCCAGATTGGTCCGTCTCTGCAGGACCGCCGCCAGATTGGCCCGTCTCTGCAGGACCGCCTCCAGATTGGTCCGTCTCTCATCCTCCTGTTAGTGCAGTCGGTGAATTTATTACCGTCATCCTGTCGAGATGTTGGATCAGCGGTGTGTTTTAATGAGGATAAAACCTCTCTCTGCGGCGTTGTCTTTCTCTCTGAGTGTTAGAAATGGTGATGAGGAATCCACGGACAGCAGAGAAGGTTTGAGTGGCACTAAGGGCTGTTGTGTCTCAGTGCGACTTCATGAAAAGGTCAGAATCTGTCCGTAGAACAATCGTTAACGTTTGTTTCTTTCTGCTTGATTAAGACGCGGAGCAGCTTGCCCTTCTGTTACCATCACACCACACACACACACACCACACACCACACACACACACACCACACACACCACACACCACACATTACACACACACACACCAACACACCACACACACACATCACACACACACACACACACACCACACACACACACACCACACACACCACACACCACACATTACACACACACACACCAACACACCACACACACACATCACACACACACACACACACACACACACACACACACACACACACACACCAACACACCACACACCACACACACACCACACACACATCACACACCACACACACATCACACACCACACACACACACACCACACACACCACACCACACACACACACACACACACACACCACACACACACACCACACCACACACACACCACACACACCACACACACACACCACACGCACCACACACACCACACACACACACCACACACACCACACACACCACACACACCACACACACCACACACACCACACACACACACACCACACACACCACACACCACACACCACACACACACACACACACCACACACCACACACCACACACACACACACACACCACACACCATACACACATTACACACCACACACAACATACACACACATTACACACCACACACACACACCACACACACACACCACACACACACACACACCACACACACCATACACACATTACACACCACACACAACATACACACACATTACACACCACACACACACACACACACACAAACACACACATATTACACACCACACACAACATACACACACATTACACACACATCACACACCACACACACACACATTACACATCACACACACCACACACATACACACACACACACACACACACACACACACACACACACACATAACACACCACACACACACACAAACACACACACACACAAACTACACACACACACACACACAGAAACCACACACACACCATACACACATTACACACCACACACACACACACACACACACACACATTACACACCACACCACACATACGCACACATACACACACACACACATTACACATACCATCTAGCACCGACTGTGATTCAACACCAGAATATGAAGAGGAATAAAGAGCAGCAGTACTTCCTGTGTTATTATTGTTATTATTGTTATTATTATTGTTATTATTATTATTGTTATTACTATTATTATTATTGTTGTTATTATTATTATTATTATTATTATTGTTATTATTATTATTGTTATTACTATTATTATTATTATTATTATTGTTATTATTATTGTTATTATTATTATTGTTATTATTATTATTGTTATTGTTATTATTGTTATTGATATTATTGTTATTATTGTTATTATTAAATCAGAAGTGTCAGAAGTGTTTTGAAAGGGACATTCAACCCGTAACAAAGAGAGAGAGGGGGGGTGGAGCTCCTCGTTCTGGTATCTTTCATTTTAACTCATGAAACATGGGACTTAACATTTTGCGTTTATATTCTTGTTCGGTATACTCAGAAAGACATAACTAATGTTAGTGTATCTGTCCGTCTGCTTAACTGTCCCTCGTACCCTGTATTGCCTTCTCATAATAACATCTGTGTGTCAGTCTGTAGCTGTCCAGTATCAGAACAAACCAGGAAGAGACAGTTTGGAGGCTGCTGTCCTATAGTAAAATAATCTCCTCTCCCCCACCTCTCTGTCTCCTCTCTGTCTCCTCTCCCCCAACTCTCTGTCTCCTCTCCCCCAACTCTCTGTCTCCTCTCCCCCCAACTCTCTGTCTCCTCTCCCCCACCTCTCTGTCTCCTCTCCCCCACCTCTCTGTCTCCTCTCCCCCACTCTCTGTCTCCTCTCCCCCAACTCTCTGTCTCCTCTCCCCCAACTCTCTGTCTCCTCTCCCCCAACTCTCTGTCTCCTCTCCCCCCTCCTCTCTGTCTCCTCTCCCCCCTCCTCTCTGTCTCCTCTCCCCCCAACTCTCTGTCTCCTCTCCCCCAACTCTCTGTCTCCTCTCCCCCAACTCTCTGTCTCCTCTCCCCCAACTCTCTGTCTCCTCTCCCCCAACTCTCTGTCTCCTCTCCCCCAACTCTCTGTCTCCTCTCCCCCCAACTCTCTGTCTCCTCTCCCCCAACTCTCTGTCTCCTCTCCCCCAACTCTCTGTCTCCTCTCCCCCACCTCTCTGTCTCCTCTCCCCCAACTCTCTGTCTCCTCTCCCCCACCTCTCTGTCTCCTCTCCCCCAACTCTCTGTCTCCTCTCCCCCAACTCTCTGTCTCCTCTCCCCCAACTCTCTGTCTCCTCTCCCCAACTCTCTGTCTCCTCTCCCCCAACTCTCTGTCTCCTCTCCCCCAACTCTCTGTCTCCTCTCCCCCAACTCTCTGTCTCCTCTCCCCAACTCTCTGTCTCCTCTCCCCCAACTCTCTGTCTCCTCTCCCCCAACTCTCTGTCTCCTCTCCCCCAACTCTCTGTCTCCTCTCCCCCAACTCTCTGTCTCCTCTCCCCAACTCTCTGTCTCCTCTCCCCCACCTCTCTGTCTCCTCTCCCCCCCACCTCTCTGTCTCCTCTCCCCAAACTCTCTGTCTCCTCTCCCCCAACTCTCTGTCTCCTCTCCCCCAACTCTCTGTCTCCTCTCCCCCACCTCTCTGTCTCCTCTCCCCAACTCTCTGTCTCCTCTCCCCCAACTCTCTGTCTCCTCTCCCCCACCTCTCTGTCTCCTCTCCCCCAACTCTCTGTCTCCTCTCCCCCAACTCTCTGTCTCCTCTCCCCCAACTCTCTGTCTCCTCTCCCCAACTTTCTGTCTCCTCTCCCCCAACTCTCTGTCTCCTCTCCCCCACCTCTCTGTCTCCTCTCCCCCAACTCTCTGTCTCCCTCTCCCCCAACTCTCTGTCTCCTCTCCCCCAACTCTCTGTCTCCTCTCCCCCAACTCTCTGTCTCCTCTCTGTATCTCTCCTCTCCCCCCAACTCTCTGTCTCCTCTCCCCCAACTCTCTGTCTCCTCTCTGTATCTCTCCTCTCCCCCCACCTCTCTGTCTCCTCTCCCCCAACTCTCTGTCTCCTCTCTGTATCTCTCCTCTCCCCCCACCTCTCTGTCTCCTCTCCCCCAACTCTCTGTCTCCTCTCTGTATCTCTCCTCTCCCCCCCACCTCTCTGTCTCCTCTCCCCCACCTCTCTGTCTCCTCTCTGTATCTCTCCTCTCCCCCCACCTCTCTGTCTCCTCTCCCCCACCTCTCTGTCTCCTCTCCCCCAACTCTCTGTCTCCCCCCCACCTCTCTGTCTCCTCTCCCCCAACTCTCTGTCTCCTCTCCCCCAACTCTCTGTCTCCTCTCCCCCAACTCTCTGTCTCCTCTCTGTATCTCTCCTCTCCCCCACCTCTCTGTCTCCTCTCCCCCACCTCTCTGTCTCCTCTCCCCCACCTCTCTGTCTCCTCTCCCCCTCACCTCTCTGTCTCCTCTCCCCCCACCTCTCTGTCTCCTCTCCCCCAACTCTCTGTCTCCTCTCCCCCACCTCTCTGTCTCCTCTCCCCCACCTCTCTGTCTCCTCTCCCCCCACCTCTCTGTCTCCTCTCCCCCACCTCTCTGTCTCCTCTCTGTATCTCTCCTCTCCCCCCACCTCTCTGTCTCCTCTCCCCCCACCTCTCTGTCTCCTCTCTGTATCTCTCCTCTCCCCCCACCTCTCTGTCTCCTCTCCCCCACCTCTCTGTCTCCTCTCTGTATCTCTCCTCTCCCCCCACCTCTCTGTCTCCTCTCCCCCACCTCTCTGTCTCCTCTCTGTATCTCTCCTCTCCCCCACCTCTCTGTCTCCTCTCTGTCTCCTCTCCCCCACCTCTCTGTCTCCTCTCTGTATCTCTCCTCTCCCCCCACCTCTCTGTCTCCTCTCTGTATCTCTCCTCTCCCCCCACCTCTCTGTCTCCTCTCTGTATCTCTCCTCTCCCCCCCACCTCTCTGTCTCCTCTCTGTATCTCTCCTCTCCCCCACCTCTCTGTCTCCTCTCTGTATCTCTCCTCTCCCCCCACCTCTCTGTCTCCTCTCTGTATCTCTCCTCTCCCCCCAACTCTCTGTCTCCTCTCTGTATCTCTCCTCTCCCCCCACCTCTCTGTCTCCTCTCTGTATCTCTCCTCTCCCCCCACCTCTCTGTCTCCTCTCTGTATCTCTCCTCTCCCCCCACCTCTCTGTCTCCTCTCTGTATCTCTCCTCTCCCCCCACCTCTCTGTCTCCTCTCTCTCTCTCCCCCCAACTCTCTGTCTCCTCTCCCCCCACCTCTCTGTCTCCTCTCTCTCTCTCCCCCCAACTCTCTGTCTCCTCTCCCCCCACCTCTCTGTCTCCTCTCCCCCCACCTCTCTGTCTCCTCTCCCCCCACCTCTCTGTCTCCTCTCCCCCAACTCTCTGTCTCCTCTCCCCCCAACTCTCTGTCTCCTCTCCCCCAACTCTCTGTCTCCTCTCCCCCAACTCTCTGTCTCCTCTCCCCCAACTCTCTGTCTCCTCTCCCCCAACTCTCTGTCTCCTCTCCCCCACCTCTCTGTCTCCTCTCCCCCAACTCTCTGTCTCCTCTCTGTCTCCTCTCCCCCAACTCTCTGTCTCCTCTCCCCCAACTCTCTGTCTCCTCTCTGTCTCCTCTCCCCCAACTCTCTGTCTCCTCTCCCCCAACTCTCTGTCTCCTCTCCCCCAACTCTCTGTCTCCTCTCCCCCCACCTCTCTGTCTCCTCTCCCCCAACTCTCTGTCTCCTCTCCCCCAACTCTCTGTCTCCTCTCCCCCCCAACTCTCTGTCTCCTCTCTGTATCTCTCCTCTCCCCCCCACCTCTCTGTCTCCTCTCCCCCAACTCTCTGTCTCCTCTCCCCCAACTCTCTGTCTCCTCTCCCCCCAACTCTCTGTCTCCTCTCTGTATCTCTCCTCTCCCCCCACCTCTCTGTCTCCTCTCCCCCAACTCTCTGTCTCCTCTCCCCCAACTCTCTGTCTCCTCTCCCCCAACTCTCTGTCTCCTCTCCCCCAACTCTCTGTCTCCTCTCTGTATCTCTCCTCTCCCCCAACTCTCTGTCTCCTCTCTGTATCTCTCTCCTCTCCCCCAACTCTCTGTCTCCTTTCTGTATCTCTCCTCTCCCCCAACTCTCTGTCTCCTCTCTGTATCTCTCCTCTCCCCCAACTCTCTGTCTCCTCTCTGTATCTCTCCTCTCCCCCAACTCTCTGTCTCCTCTCTGTATCTCTCCTCTCCCCTAACTCTCTGTCTCCTCTCTGTATCTCTCCTCTCCCCCAACTCTCTGTCTCCTCTCTGTATCTCTCCTCTCCCCCAACTCTCTGTCTCCTCTCTGTATCTCTCCTCTCCCCCAACTCTCTGTCTCCTCTCTTTATCTCTCCTCTCCCCCCAACTCTCTGTCTCCTCTCTGTATCTCTCCTCTCCCCCAACTCTCTGTCTCCTCTCTGTATCTCTCCTCTCCCCCAACTCTCTGTCTCCTCTCTGTATCTCTCCTCTCCCCCAACTCTCTGTCTCCTCTCTGTATCTCTCCTCTCCCCCAACTCTCTGTCTCCTCTCTGTATCTCTCCTCTCCCCCAACTCTCTGTCTCCTCTCTGTATCTCTCCTCTCCCCCAACTCTCTGTCTCCTCTCCCCCAACTCTCTGTCTCCTCTCCCCCAACTCTCTGTCTCCTCTCCCCCAACTCTCTGTCTCCTCTCCCCCAACTCTCTGTCTCCTCTCCCCCAACTCTCTGTCTCCTCTCCCCCAACTCTCTGTCTCCTCTCCCCCCAACTCTCTGTCTCCTCTCCCCCAACTCTCTGTCTCCTCTCCCCCAACTCTCTGTCTCCTCTCCCCCCCAACTCTCTGTCTCCTCTCCCCCAACTCTCTGTCTCCTCTCCCCCAACTCTCTGTCTCCTCTCCCCCAACTCTCTGTCTCCTCTCCCCCCAACTCTCTGTCTCCTCTCTCTCTCTCCCCCAACTCTCTGTCTCCTCTCCCCCAACTCTCTGTCTCCTCTCCCCCAACTCTCTGTCTCCTCTCCCCCAACTCTCTGTCTCCTCTCTCTCTCTCCCCCAACTCTCTCTCTCCTCTCCCCCAACTCTCTGTCTCCTCTCTGTATCTCTCCTCTCCCCCAACTCTCTGTCTCCTCTCCCCCAACTCTCTGTCTCCTCTCTGTATCTCTCCTCTCCCCCAACTCTCTGTCTCCTCTCTGTATCTCTCCTCTCCCCCAACTCTCTGTCTCCTCTCCCCCCACTCTCTGTCTCCTCTCCCCCAACTCTCTGTCTCCTCTCCCCCAACTCTCTGTCTCCTCTCCCCCAACTCTCTGTCTCCTCTCCCCCAACTCTCTGTCTCCTCTCCCCCAACTCTCTGTCTCCTCTCCCCCAACTCTCTGTCTCCTCTCCCCCAACTCTCTGTCTCCTCTCTGTATCTCTCCTCTCCCCCAACTCTCTGTCTCCTTTCTGTATCTCTCCTCTCCCCCCAACTCCTCTGTCTCCTCTCTGTATCTCTCCTCTCCCCCAACTCTCTGTCTCCTCTCTGTATCTCTCCTCTCCCCCAACTCTCTGTCTCCTCTCTGTATCTCTCCTCTCCCCCCAACTCTCTGTCTCCTCTCTGTATCTCTCCTCTCCCCCAACTCTCTGTCTCCTCTCTGTATCTCTCCTCTCCCCCAACTCTCTGTCTCCTCTCTGTATCTCTCCTCTCCCCCAACTCTCTGTCTCCTCTCTGTATCTCTCCTCTCCCCCAACTCTCTGTCTCCTCTCTGTATCTCTCCTCTCCCCCAACTCTCTGTCTCCTCTCTGTATCTCTCCTCTCCCCCAACTCTCTGTCTCCTCTCTGTATCTCTCCTCTCCCCCAACTCTCTGTCTCCTCTCTGTATCTCTCCTCTCCCCCAACTCTCTGTCTCCTCTCTGTATCTCTCCTCTCCCCCCAACTCTCTGTCTCCTCTCTGTATCTCTCCTCTCCCCCAACTCTCTGTCTCCTCTCTGTATCTCTCCTCTCCCCCAACTCTCTGTCTCCTCTCCCCCACCTCTCTGTCTCCTCTCTGTATCTCTCCTCTCCCCCAACTCTCTGTCTCCTCTCTGTATCTCTCCTCTCCCCCAACTCTCTGTCTCCTCTCTGTATCTCTCCTCTCCCCCAAATCTCTGTCTCCTCTCCCCCACCTCTCTGTCTCCTCTCTGTATCTCTCCTCTCCCCCAACTCTCTGTCTCCTCTCCCCCAACTCTCTGTCTCCTCTCCCCCCACCTCTCTGTCTCCTCTCCCCCAACTCTCTGTCTCCTCTCCCCCAACTCTCTGTCTCCTCTCCCCCAACTCTCTGTCTCCTCTCCCCCAACTCTCTGTCTCCTCCCTCCCCAACTCTCTGTCTCCTCCCCCCACCTCTCTGTCTCCTCTCCCCCAACTCTCTGTCTCCTCTCCCCCAACTCTCTGTCTCCTCTCCCCCAACTCTCTGTCTCCTCTCCCCCACCTCTCTGTCTCCTCCCCCCACCTCTCTGTCTCCTCTCCCCCAACTCTCTGTCTCCTCTCCCCCAACTCTCTGTCTCCTCTCCCCCAACTCTCTATCTCCTCTCCCCCAACTCTCTGTCTCCTCTCCCCCAACTCTCTGTCTCCTCTCTCTCTCTCCCCCCCACCTCTCTGTCTCCTCTCCCCCAACTCTCTGTCTCCTCTCTCTCTCTCCCCCCCACCTCTCTGTCTCCTCTCCCCCAACTCTCTGTCTCCTCTCCCCCCACCTCTCTGTCTCCTCTCCCCCAACTCTCTGTCTCCTCTCCCCCAACTCTCTGTCTCCTCTCCCCCAACTCTCTGTCTCCTCTCCCCCAACTCTCTGTCTCCTCTCTGTATCTCTCCTCTCCCCCAACTCTCTGTCTCCTCTCCCCCAACTCTCTGTCTCCTCTCCCCCAACTCTCTGTCTCCTCTCTGTATCTCTCCTCTCCCCCAACTCTCTGTCTCCTCTCCCCCAACTCTCTGTCTCCTCTCCCCCAACTCTCTGTCTCCTCTCCCCCAACTCTCTGTCTCCTCTCCCCCAACTCTCTGTCTCCTCTCCCCCCAACTCTCTGTCTCCTCTCTGTATCTCTCCTCTCCCCCAACTCTCTGTCTCCTCTCCCCCAACTCTCTGTCTCCTCTCCCCCAACTCTCTGTCTCCTCTCTGTATCTCTCCTCTCCCCCAACTCTCTGTCTCCTCTCCCCCAACTCTCTGTCTCCTCTCCCCCAACTCTCTGTCTCCTCTCCCCCAACTCTCTGTCTCCTCTCCCCCAACTCTCTGTCTCCTCTCCCCCCCACCTCTCTGTCTCCTCTCCCCCAACTCTCTGTCTCCTCTCCCCCAACTCTCTGTCTCCTCTCCCCCAACTCTCTGTCTCCTCTCCCCCCACCTCTCTGTCTCCTCTCCCCCAACTCTCTGTCTCCTCTCCCCCCACCTCTCTGTCTCCTCTCCCCCAACTCTCTGTCTCCTCTCCCCCCACCCCCCTCTCTGTCTCCTCTCCCCCAACTCTCTGTCTCCTCTCCCCCAACTCTCTGTCTCCTCTCCCCCAACTCTCTGTCTCCTCTCCCCCCACCTCTCTGTCTCCTCTCCCCCAACTCTCTGTCTCCTCTCCCCCAACTCTCTGTCTCCTCTCTCTCTCTCCCCCCCCACCTCTCTGTCTCCTCTCTCTCTCTCTCCCCCCCAACTCTCTGTCTCCTCTCTCTCTTCCCCCCCACCTCTCTGTCTCCTCTCTCTCTCTCCCCCCCCCAACTCTCTGTCTCCTCTCTCTCTCTCCCCCCCCACCTCTCTCCCTCCCCCAACTCTCTGTCTCCTCTCACTCTCTCCCCCCCCCAACTCTCTGTCTCCTCTCTCTCTCTCCCCCCCACCTCTCTCCTCTCCCCCACCTCTCTGTCTCCTCTCTCCCTCTCCCCCCCCACCTCTCTCCTCTCCCCCAACTCTCTGTCTCCTCTCTCTCTCTCCCCCCCCACCTCTCTCCTCTCCCCCAACTCTCTCTCTCCTCCCCCAACTCTCTGTCTCCTCTCTCTCTCCCCCCCCCACCTCTCTCCTCTCCCCCAACTCTCTCTCTCCTCCCCCAACTCTCTGTCTCCTCTCTCTCTCCTCCCCCCCACCTCTCTCTCTCTCCTCTCCCCCAACTCTCTGTCTCCTCTCTCTCTCTCCCCCCCACCTCTCTCTCTCCCCCAACTCTCTGTCTGCTCTCTCTCTCCCCCCCCCACCTCTCTGTCTCCTCTCACTCTCTGTCTCCTCTCTCTCTCTCCTCCCCCACCTCTCTCTCTCCCCCAACTCTCTGTCTCCTCTCTCTCTCTCCCCCCCACCTCTCTGTCTCCTCTCTTTCTCTCCCCCAACTCTCTGTCTCCTCTCTCTCTCCCCCCCACCTCTCTGTCTCCTCTCTTTCTCTCCCCCACCTCTCTCCTCCTCTCTGTCTCCCTCCTCTCCCCCCACCTCTCTCTCTCCCCCACCTCTCTGTCTCCTTTCTGTATCTCTCCTCTCCCCCCAACTCTCTGTCTCCTCTCTCTCTCTCTCCCCCAACTCTCTGTCTCCTCTCTCTCTCCCCCCCACCTCTCTGTCTCCTCTCTCTCTCTCCCCCCACCTCTCTGTCTCCTCTCTTTCTCTCCCCCAACTCTCTGTCTCCTCTCTCTCTCTCCCCCAACTCTCTCCTCCTCTCTGTCTCCCTCCTCTCCCCCTACCTCTCTCTCTCCCCCTCCTCTCTGTCTCCTCTCCCCCAACTCTCTGTCTCCTCTCTCTCTCCCCCCCCCCCACCTCTCTGTCTCCTCTCTTTCTCTCCCCCCACCTCTCTCCTCCTCTCTGTCTCCCTCCTCTCCCCCCACCTCTCTCTCTCCCCCACCTCTCTGTCTCCTCTCTGTATCTCTCCTCTCCCCCACCTCTCTCTCTCCTCTCTTTCTCTCTCCTCTCCTCCACCTCTCTCCTCTCTTTCTCTCCCCCCACCACTTTGTCTCCTCTCTGTTTCTCTCCTCTTCCCCCACCTCTCTGTCTCCTTTCTGTATCTCTCCTCTCCCCCCACCTCTCTGTCTCCTTTCTGTATCTCTCCTCTCCCCCCACCTCTCTGTCTCCTTTCTGTATCTCTCCTCTCCCCCCACCTCTCTGTCTCCTTTCTGTATCTCTCCTCTCCCCCCACCTCTCTGTCTCCTTTCTGTATCTCTCCTCTCCCCCCACCTCTCTCTCCTTTCTGTATCTCTCCTCTCCCCCCACCTCTCTGTCTCCTTTCTGTATCTCTCCTCTCCCCCCACCTCTCTCCTCATCTCTGTCCTCTCTGTCTCTCTCTTCCCCCCTACCTCTCTCCTCATCTCTGTCTCTCTCCTCTCCCCCCACCTCTCTCCTCACCTCTATCTCTCTCCTCTCTCCTCATCTCTGTCTCTCTCCTCTCTCCTCACCTCTGTCTCTCTCCTCTCCCCCCACCTCCCCCCACCTCTATCTCTCTCCTCACCTCTGTCTCTCTCCTCTCTCCTCACCTCTGTCTCTCTCCTCTCTCCTCACCTCTATCTCTCTCCTCTCTCCTCACCTCTGTCTCTCTCCTCTCTCCTCACCTCTATCTCTCTCCTCTCTCCTCACCTCTGTCTCTCTCCTCTCCCCCCACCTCTGTCTCTCTCCTCTCTCCTCACCTCTATCTCTCTCCTCTCTCCTCACCTCTATCTCTCTCCTCTCTCCTCACCTCTGTCTCCTCCTCTCCCCTCACCTCCCCCCACCTCTATCTCTCTCCTCACCTCTATCTCTCTCCTCTCTCCTCACCTCTCTCTCTCTACTCCCTCCTCAACTCTCTCTCTCTCCTCTCTCCTCCCCCTTTCTCCTCCTCTCCCCTCACCTCCCCCCCCTCTCTCTCTCTCCTCCCTCTATCTCTCTCCTCTCTACTCACCTCTATCTCTCTCCTCCTCCTCACCTCTCTCTCTCTCCTCTCTCCTCACCTCTATCCTCTCCCTCTTCTCCCCCACCTCTCTCTCTCTCCTCTTCCTCCCCCTTTCCTCTCCTCTCTCCTCATCTCTATCTCTCTCCTCTCTCCTCACCCTCTCCTCTCACCTCACCTCTTCTCTCTCCTCTCTCCTCTCCTCTCCTCTCCCTCACCTCTCTCTCTCTCCCTCCCCCCACCTCTGTCTCTCTCTCCTCCCTCTTCTCTCTCCCTCTCCCTCACCTCTGTTCTCTCCCTCTCCTCCCTCTATCTCTCTCCTCACCTCTCTCTCTCTCCTCTCTCCTCACCTCTCTCTCTCTCCCTTCCTCCCCTTTCCTCTCCTCTCTCCTCACCTCTGTCTCTCTCCCTTCCTCCCCTTCACTCTCCTCTCCCTCACCTCTGTCTCTCTCCTCTCCCCTCACCTCTCCTCTCCCTCACCTCTCTCTCTCTCCCTCTCCTCTCTCCTCTCCCTCACCTCTCTCCTCTCTCTCTCTCTCCCCTCACCTCTCCTCTCCCTCACCTCCCTCTCTCTCCCTTCCTCTCCCTCTCTCTCCCCTCACCTCTGTCTCTCTCCTCTCTCCCCTCTTCCACTCCCTCTCCCTCACCTCTCTCTCTCTCCCTTCCTCTCCCTCTCCCTCACCTCCCTCTCTCTCTCCCTTTCTCCCCCTCTTTCCCTCCCTCTCCCTCACCTCCCTCTCTCTCCTCCTTCCTCTCCCCCCCCTTCTCTCCCTCTCCCCCACCTCTGTCTCTCTCCTCTCCCCCCATCTCTCCCTCTCCTCTCCCCCCACCTCTGTCTCTCTCCTCTCCCCCCACCTCCCCCCCACCTCTGTCTCTCTCCTCTCCCCCCACCTCTGTCTCTCTCCTCTCCCCCCCCCTCTCCCCCCACCTCTCTCTCTCTCCTCTCCCCCCACTCTCTCCCTCACCTCTCTCTCTCTCCTCTCCCCCCCCCTCCCCCCCACCTCTTCTCTCTCCTCTCCCCCCCTCTTCTCCTCCTCTCCCCTCACCTCTCCCCACCTCTCTCTCTCTCCTCTCCCCTCTCCTCTCCCTCACCTCTCTCTCTCTCTCCTCCCCTTTCTCTCCCTCTCCCCTCACCTCTCCCTCACCTCTCTCTCTCTCCTCTCCCTCCCCTCCCCCCCTCTCCTCTCTCCTCACCTCTCTCTCTCCTCTCCCCCCCCTCTCCCTCACCTCCCTCTCTCTCTCCTCCCTCTCTCTCTCCTCTCCCCCCTACTCTCTCCTCCTCTTCTCTCTCTCCTCACCTCTGTCTCTCTCCTCTCCACCCACCTCTCTCCTCATCTCTGTCTCTCTCTCCTCACCTCTTCTCTCTCCTCTCTCCTCACCTCTGTCTCTCTCCTCTCCCCCCACCTCTCTCCTCACCTCTGTCTCTCTCCTCTCCCCCCCACCTCTCCCTCACCTCTTCTCTCTCCTCTCCCCCTACCTCCCCCCCCCTCTTCTCTCTCCTCACCTCTTCCCTCCTCTCTCCTCACCTCTCTCTCTCCTCTCCCCCCCCTCTCCCTCACCTCTGTCTCTCTCCTCTCCCCCCACCTCTCTCCTCACCTCTGTCTCTCTCCTCTCCCCCCACCTCTCCCTCACCTCTCTCTCTCTCCTCCCTCTTCTCTCCCTCTCCCTCACCTCTCTCTCTCTCCCCTCCTCCCCCCCCCCTCTCTCCTCACCTCTGTCTCTCTCCTCTCCCCCCACCTCTCCCTCACCTCTCTCTCTCTCCTCTCTCCTCTCCTCCCTCTCCCTCACCTCCCTCTCTCTCTCTCTCTCCCCTCACCTCTATCTCTCTCCTCACCTCTGTCTCTCTCCTCTCTCCTCATCTCTGTCTCTCTCCTCTCTCCTCATCTCTATCTCTCTCCTCTCTCCTCACCTCTGTCTCTCTCCCTCCCTCCCACCTCTCTCTCTCTCCTCTCCCTCACCTCTATCTCTCTCCTCTCTCCTCTCCTTCTCTCTCCTCTCCCTCACCTCTCTCTCTCTCCTCTCTCCCCCCTTTCCCCTCCCTCTCCCTCACCTCCCTCTCTCTCCCTTCCTCTCCCTTTCCCTCCCTCTCCCTCACCTCTCTCTCTCTCCTCTCCCCCCCCTCCCCCCACCTTTCTCTCTCCTCTCACCTCCCTCTCTCTCTCTCCTCCCTCTCTCTCTCTCCTCTCCCTCACCTCCCTCTCTCTCCCTTCCTCCCCCTCTCCCTCACCTCTCTCTCTCTCCTCTCCCCCCCCCTCCCCCCCACCTCTCTCTCTCTCCTCACCTCTTCTCTCTCCTCTCCCCCACCTCCCCCCCCTCTCTCTCTCCCTCTCCTCACCTCTCTCTCTCTCCTCTCCCCCCACCTCCCCCCCACCTCTGTCTCTCTCCTCTCTCCTCACCTCTATCTCTCTCCTCTCTCCTCATCTCTATCTCTCTCCTCTCTCCTCACCTCTGTCTCTCTCCTCTCCCCCCACCTCTCCTCTCCCTCACCTCTATCTCTCTCCCTTCCTCCCCCTTTCCCCTCCCTCTCCCTCACCTCTGTTTCTCTCCCTTCCTCCCCCTTTCCTCTCCTCTCCCTCACCTCTGTCTCTCTCCTCCTCTTCCCTCTCCTCTCCCTCACCTCTGTCTCTCTCCTCTCCCCCCCACCTCTCTCCT